>NC_134688.1:296192860-296195360 GCF_050947455.1 Rhinoderma darwinii | reverse complement strand
AGACATGTCAGTGGATAGAGAAAACCTAGACATAGAACGTGTGAGATGCAGCCGGCCCCTGTCTGAAGACGCAGCATTAAATATATGTCCTATATGTTGTGACACCGAGGAACAGGGTCCTCAGAGGGCTGAAGCCCAATCCTGCTTGTCTTGGTTTAAAGAGCAATTTTCCTCCACATTTGAAGGGGTTAAATCTTCTCATAAAAAGAGTATGCATAACCCAGCCAGAGCAACTTCCCCATCATCCTCTAGTGTATCCCCATCATCTGAAGGGGAATATATTTCTATTGATGAAGACTCTGATGATCCTGAGGATCTTTTTCTTCTCAAAGAGAATTTTGCTCCCTCTCATTAAAGCGGTAAAAGCCACTATGGAGTCTAAAAAAGACACAAAGTATAAGTGTAATAAAGACCCAAAGTATAAGTGTAAAAAAGACCCAAAGGATAAGTGTAATAAAGAGCCGCTCTTTTACTTTCCTATCACTACAGATAAAGGTCTTCCTGGCCGCTGTCCTCACTGAGTGTTTGCAGAGGGAATGGGCTAAGCCTGGAAAGAGGTTTGAGCAAGGTTTAAATCCACCTATAAAATGTATTCTCATTATGTGGATCAGTGGGACTCTGTACCAAAAATGGATGCCAAGCGCTCTAAAGAATCCATATTCCCATCAGCAGATATTACCCTGCTCCAGACCCTATGGACAGGAAGGCTAATGGGTTATTTAAAAGAAAAAAAAAAGAAAAAATTCCTATTTATCTGCAGCTGCTGCATGTAGAATGGTTTTTCTCTGCGGTTAAGTGGCTAGAGCCGTACGTGTGTGGTTAAGCCAGTTAACCCAAGATTTAGAGGATGGGGTGCCTAGAGATGACACTTTGGAGTCACTACCTCTCATTAAAATGAGTCGGAATTTCTTTGTGTTGCTCCACTTGATATTATTAAAAATTCATTTAAAGCAATGACTGCCGCTAATTCAGCCAGAAGAGCCCTATGGCTAAAATTCTGGAATGGGGATATTCCTGCCAAGACAAATTGTTGTAATTTGCCTTTTCAGTCAGGTAATCTGTTTGGTCCACAGTTGAAAGCTCTTGCAAATGGGAAGGGTCACTCCTTTCCTCAAACGAAAATACCTAACCCCAGTTTTAGGTCCTTTTCGTTTTCAAAAGAAAGAGGTCCCCAAAATTCTGAAAGAATAAGCAGTGGCTTAACCAGACCTCGCCAAGACAACCCGGGTAACTTCAAAAAGAAGCAGAACCCAATGATTTATGACGCCAGAACTGTAAAAGCGCAGGGGGGAGGAAGACTACATCTTTTTTTGTCCATTTGGTCCAAGACCTCCTCGGACGAGTGGGTGTCCTCCACAATTCAAAGGGGGTACTCCCTAGAATTCAAACGCCCCCCCCTGTACAAATTTTTCATTAAACAAGCAACTCTAGTATTGATTGATCTGATTCAAGAATTTATAAAGAAAGGAGCCTTGGAATTGATCCCATCCAAACAAAAAGGGAAATTACTATATTCCAGAATTTTTTTCTTGTCACAAAACCAGAAAAAAAAATGGCGCCTAATTATAGATACACATTACATATCTAAACAAGTTCTTGAAAAAAAAACAAAAAAAACATTTTTCTAGATGGAAACTGTTCGATCTGTCCTTGCCATTCTTCAAAAAGACAGTTTATGGCATCCATAGATCTAACAGATGCATATCTACATGTTCCCATCTTACAAAGCCACCGGAAATATCTCAGGATAGCCATCCAGAACAAGTCACAAACTCTTCACTACCAATTCAAGTGTCGCCCGTTCGGCTTCACCTCAACACCTCAGGTATTCACCAAAATTGTGGTAGTTCTCACTGCAGCTCTTCGTCTCCAAGGGGTAACAGTGATTCCATATCTAGACGACTGGCTGATTGTCTCCCCCTCCAAAGAAGATCTAATTCTCCATCTTCAAGTGACTGAACGCTCTGAAAGATCATGGGTTCCTGATAAATCAGGAGAAATCTCAACTCACTCCGGTCCAGGAGATAAAGTTCTTAGGGTTCCTGATCAACTCAAAATGCATGTCCCTAAGATTATCTTTAGAAAGGAGAAGGAGAATTGTGACAGAAGTGACTGACTTAATCTCAGACCACAGAGTCTCTACCCGGTCATCCATGAGGGTACTGGGGCTGTTAACATCATCCATAGATGCAGTTGCCTGGGCCAGAGCCCACATAAGATATTTCCAATAAAACATACTGGCCCTATGGAACAAGAACCTGACAGGTCTAGACAAAGTCATCTCTCTCTCCACACCATGAGAGATCTACTATGGTGGCTAAATCCCCTCAGACTTTCTCTCAGGCAGAACTCTGACTCCTCATCCTCAGGTGACTCTCACAACGGATACATCCTCTTTGGGCTTTGGTGCTCATGTAGAAAATCATTGGATCCAACAGTTATGGTCGCCTCAGGAGAAGTCTCTTTCATCCAACCTAAGAGAATTGAAAGCGGTCAAGCT